>NC_087393.1:5044701-5067201 GCF_963675165.1 Halichondria panicea
TTTGTTTGCGTTTTTACAGTTTTGTACATTTTGCTGGTATAATTTTTTGCAAAATGTAGATCTGGATACATTAAACAAGAAGGTGGCCAATTATTTGCGAGTACTATAATTTTTGCGATTTTACTCTCATTTGCAGAAATAGCAGAAATTAATACACGCGAAAATATGTAACCTTAAGGTACATAGATGTCGTACTTAATTACATGCATGCATGCATGCAGACATGATTATAATTTCATGTGTCTTGAATTGATTTTGGCTATAGAACAACTTACATGATGAAATCCTCATTGAAAACTGGATTTACAGTCTTCTTTTTGACAGAGGTCTTCAGTTTCTTTGACTGGGTGCATGTGCCTAAAGTGCCAGGGCGGCATCAGGGTCAACTCAACAAATGGCCTGGGTCACTGAGTCCTGTGGGGAGAGGTGTACCAACTAATATACAGTGTGCTGAGTTAGCCGAAACATATTAGAAAACTCTATAGCATTGCAGTTAAACACCCACATAGGTAAATATACAGAGAGTCACACGATGAATGATACATTTTCTATATACGTATACAGTACGCTGTTACCTGAAGTGTCCAGTCCTGGCAGCTTGTTGGCCTGGAAGAGGTTGACCTCAATAACCTCCTTGTCTTGATGGTAGCCCACACTGAGCAGAACCTTTCCGTACTTATCCTCTCCTGAGTTGATCAGAGCAGTTTGAATATAGGCCAAATCAGAGAAAAATCTCAGAATCAGTTTGTCTGTTTGGAGGCCCAGAACGTCAAGCTGATATTGAAGTACCTGTAAAAGGAAACACAGAGTCACTAGTCCATGGACTGATTACTCGATACAAATAAATAACTCATACACATGAAAAAGTGTTAGTATATAGTACCAGGAGTATACATGAATGAACCTCTCTTCATACACTCCTGACAGTACTTGGAAATTGTCTCACTGCACCTTATACTTTTCAGTGTTCAAGCTCTCCAAGTTGAGCCCAATACCATCAGCATGGAAGAGCTCTCTGACGCTCTGTAGGATGAATTTGACCTTTGAATAGTATACTGACTGCGATCGCTACTCTTTTTGGCTGCATCAGAGTTGAGCACTCTCTGTAAGCAGTCGCTAGACATGCACCACATGTCTGTCAGGATTCTGTGGGAGAGGTCATTATTATGATCATTTTGCATGAGGCATAAAGAATGCATGTATATATATATATAATTATACGAAGGTACTTACAATTGTTTAGTCTATACATTCATGAACAAACATGCACATTTGCTGTAGAAATACTTACAGTTGGAAGACTGGAGTGAGAAGATGGTTCCCTAGTGTATGGAGGTTGCTGGCCAGGTAGCTCATCAGGGGGTCTATCACCTGCATGGATATAATCAAGCAATCAATCTCAATACACATGCAGGACACAGTCACCCTCACGCTCATCTCTAGACTGGTAGTGGGCGTCTTCCTCTCAACAATCGCCTCAATAAGTGCAGTTATATCGGGGCTTATCTGGGAGGGGGAAGGAGCAACATTTCTTATTCATTACATGTATCAGTCATATTTCGGCTACACAGATTTTATAGCTAAGTACTTAGCTACGTACCTTCAAAATGATTTGACAGATGATGCTGGCTAATTTCGTACTAATGTCTTCCCCAGCACTTTGAATGATAGTTCCCATAACCTCCTTGGAGTGAGTCTGAATATCTTGCTCCTCTTCTGTTAGTTTCTTGCCGCTCTGTTCCAGTGAGTGCTCCATCAAATGCTTCATTATCACTGTCTTGATGTGTTGCATGTTGTTTAGCACTATGCTCAGCTGTGTGTGTGTGTGTGTGTGTGCATGCGTGCGTGCGTGTGTGTGTGTGCGTGTGTGTGCGTGTGTGTGCGCGTGTGTGCGCGTGTGTGTGTGTGTGTGTGTATGTGCGTGCGTGTGTGTGCGTGTGTGCGTGCGTACGTGTGTGTGTACGTGTGTGTGTGTGTGTGTGTGTGCGCGTGTGTGTGTGTGCGCGTGTGTGTGTACGTGTGTGTGTACGTGTGTGTGTGTGTGTGTGTGTGTACGTGTGTGTGTGTGTGTGTGCGCGTGTGTGTGTGCTCAGAATACCAAACATCCGTTCAACAATACGATATTAAACATTGTGTCAAGCTGATACAATTAACCATACGTACCTTCTCAGTTGCCCTGAAGTTTCCTTGTTGGTTGAACATGTCCTCTGGCCTGAGGCGATTGTACACCTCAGACACGTAGAATAGAGCACACTCACACACACTCTTCACCACGAAGATCTTGAACGTAAATGCCTCCGCCTTAGCTGGCCACTCAAGCTGCACACAGTACAGCAAATGTTGAATACATTACTTTCGACAGAAAACAGATTGAATTCATTAAAGTAAGCTAAGCTTTCTTTTAATTGGTTATGCAATGCTGCACAAGGTAGAGAAATATGTAATCTATGCATTTTTCTTAGTTTTTAGAGGGCACAAAATGAATTTGGACAATCGTATGGAAAGCTTAGAGTGAGCTTTCTTTTTTGGTATGCAAATGTACGCACCTCATCGCTGAGTTTCATGAGGAGTAACAGGAATTCGGTTCCATCAACAGCCGAGGATGAGAACTGGACATCCTCCGTTACCTGGACTACTGTGTCTAGCTCAATGGCTTGCTTGATACGTGATCTGCATCTCTCTGTGGCCAGATCTATCCACTGGTTGACATTCCTCTGGAAACACTTGTGAAAGTTGGCCATCTGCAACTGCTGACGATGTCTGCATGGAGAGAAAAATCTAGTCAAAAATACATTTGATAATACTATAGACAAGTGCATGCCAGCTATGAAACTACAGAGACAAGTTGTATAACTACGGAGATAACTGACTCTTTTGGGATACTTTTCTTGAGTTTCTTGATCTCCTTGATTGCCCTGTACATCTCATACGTGGTGACAGCATCGGGGCTCTCTCTAATCTCCAACTTGGACATGGCCTCCACCACAATCTGCACAAGGGGAAGGAATAGGTTTTTTTATTTGAGTAAACTACGTAAAAATTTAAAGAAACTCACCAGTTTGTTGATAATGAGATAGAAGTGAGTGAAGTAGTCTACGCCAGCTCTGTGGTGGTTATAGTGTGGGGGGTCAATGTGTGTGTGTGGGGGTTGCAGTGTGGGGGTACAATGTGTGTGTGTGGGTGCATTATTGGGGGTCAATTCTGTACAAAGTGGTTGTGTTGGTTGACACACCTCTGAAAGATGGGGTTGATGTGCTGTAGCACTCTCCTGCAGTGGTTGAGAATGTGCTCAATGAGACCCTTGAAAGCGATCAGCTGCATGTCCGGTGTCTGCAGTGGATGGGGAGAGAGGGTAGTGCATTCAGTAGCTTTGTATACAGCTTTTTTCTTCCACAAGACAAACATAAATTATGTATATACATTACTGGTGTACTAACAACATGAATGGTCATTAACGGAGGGAAGCAACTGGTAGAAAAGTTTCAGTAACTATAATTAAGTGCACTCACATTCTGGTCAGGCATTAGGTTGGCACAGAGCACAAGGAACCAGATAGGCACAGCAACTTGAATACTCTTCTCCAGTAACTGTGATAGCCTCCGCTTCTCTTCAGGGAGACGTTCCACGAATGGAGTGAAATTGTACAGTTGAAGCAGAATGCTATAGTGAGGGTGTGTGTGTGTGTGCGTGTGTGTGTGTGTGTGTGGGTGTGTGTGGAGGGAGGTCATTGATTGAAATTTTGATCTCACTATATTGTACTATTAATTGTAGCATCCTGACTTATTGCAATAGTTGCTAGCCTCTCATTAGTCCACACCTTCAATCAGGTACGGGTATATAATATATTATTAATAAACTAGTGTACATGTCTTATAGAGCCTCTTACTAGCCATGAATACTTTATTCCCCCTCCCCTACTACTTTAATTAATGAGAGTACACAGTGTACCAGTCATACACATTCTACTGCATATGACTCTTGCCTCTCTTATTTGCAGTGGATTGAAGTTCCCTTTGACTCACAAATGGCGAGGACCAGGAACAGAGTACTTGTCAGAGGCATGATCAGGTGAGGGGGGAGGGAGGGAGAATTTCTACATGTACTTACAAAATCATAGTAGAAAAGCTTACTGTATTATTATATCACTCCATTGACCATGCCCCCCCCCCCCCCCCCCCCCATACAGCCCTCTTCATGCATCACTGTTTGGGCTCACAGCTGGCATCACCGGTACAACAATCCTCTATCACCTTGTCAACCCTCTAACAGCCGCACTGGGTGCTACCAACCTGCTACTCTACACACTTGTATACACTCCTAATATGAAGCGAATCAGTATCATTAACACCTGGGTCGAATCTATTGTCGGCTCTATACCACCATTGATGGGTTGGGCAGCTTGCACTGGTAGTTTGGAGCCTGGAGCCTTTGTACTGGCCGGAGTGCTCTATGCTTGGCAGTTTGCACATTTCAATGCTCTTAGTTGGGGCCTGAGGGGAGACTACTCGAGAGCTGGTTACCGGATGATGGCCGTAACTGACCCGGAAATCCCTAACAAGATCTCCTTCTCTCACTTCCCTCAGCTCTGATGAGCAGCCACCCAAAGAAGAGGTTCCACTAGTGGCAACAGATGAAGGATTCTGTGACTCAAGCCAACCTAAGCTGTGGCCTGTCAACACGAGAAGTAATGTCCTGCAGCTTGTGGAATTGAGTCTTTAACGGCAGATTCCAAGATGAGTGGAGTGGAGTGTGTGGCCTGTCAGATCAACGGAATGAAGTTCTGGGACAGAGAATTTTGGACTTCTGATTATTTCATTCATTAAAGTAGTGCTATTATTGTTCTGATTCATTTTGTTGTATAGTATACGTATTATATATAATTATCGTGTTTCCCATTTGATTTGCAACAATAATTATACGTAGTTCACACTGTATTATGAAACACACAAAATTTAAGGGATCAGTCAAGTAAATTAAAGCTACAAACTGTGTAACACAGACAGTTATACAGATCTGCTATGATATTGATTTGCGAGCTTTGGTAAGTAGTCCAGTTGCACTTGATTTGATCCGTTTCAGATGTTTTGTCATGAGCTTCTGTTGGAGCGAAGGATTATCGATATCCAAATCTGCCAGAATCTGTTTATTCTCCTTGAGGAAGTCAGTAGCTCTGTGATCAGATGAATTAGCTCGAGTAGATAATTCATTCAGAGCAACTGTACTCTCTGGGATCTTGAAGAGAGGCAGGGTCAGGTTCCTCCTCTCCACTGCATTAGGGTTGTCAAAGGCTGAACGGACTGGAGAGAGGATGGGAATGTCTTCACACGGCACGACACACACTCCACACAAATCGTTTGAACTGAGCCTGTCATAGTCAAAGATACTCAGTAAAATGACAGCTCCTCGAGTTTGAAGCGACTCCCTACTAGCAGGCCTGTGTGTGTGGGTGTGGGTGTGGGTGTGTGCGTGCGTGCATAATTAATGCAACAATCAGCAAAATTGGTTGGCATCTACATATTACAGTACTCCATTACATGCATGCATGCAGACACGTACCTATCATTTTGGCTATAATAAAATAAAAGCCTATAATATATAGAACAACTTACATGATGATATCCTCATTGAAAACTGGATTCACAGTCTTCTTTTTGACAGATGTCTTCTGTTTCTTTGACTGGGTGTGGCCAAAGTGCCAGGGGGGCATGAGGGTCAACTCAACAAATGGGTCACTGAGTCCTGTACAAAGAGAGGAGGTGGAACCACACTAATGATGATGTGCCCAGAACATTTGAAGGATGGCTATTCAATCTTAATTCAACCTCAATTCAATACGCAAATTTGGCTCTTTTATAGTAAACTATATGCCTAAGAGGTGGTGTATAGTACCACCACCATGCACCGACTATTGTGGGAACATATACACCACACTGACTGTTACCTGAAGTGTCCAATCCTGGCAGGTTATTCGCCTGAAAGAGATTGACCTCAATGACCTCCTTGTCTTGATGGTAGCCCACGCTGAGCAGAACCTTCCCGTTCTTATCCTCTCCCGAGTTGACCAGAGCAGTTTGAATATCGGCCAAATCAGAGAAGAATCTCAAAATCAGTTTGTCCGTTTGTAGGCTCAGAACGTCAAGCTGATACTGAAACTCCTGCAGAAGGGACATGCAGTTACTATAGTCCATGGACTACTCAATATACCTCACAATTAATATGAAAAGGGTTAGTATAGTACTAAAAGAAGTTGGAAATTGCCTCACTGCACCTTGTAGTTGTCGGTATCCAGGCATTCCAGATCAAGCCCACTACCATCAGCATGGAAGAGCTCTCTAACGCTGTGCAGGATGAACCTGAGTTTCGAGTAGTACTGACTGCGATCACCACTCTTCTTGGCTGAATCGGAGTTGAGCACTCTCTGTAAGCAATCGCTGGACATGCGCCACATGTCTGTCAGGATTCTGTGGGATTATTATGATAATTGTGCGGGGCGGCATAAGAGTGCATGTATAATTACACGTATAGTTATAATTATATTGCTATAGAAATGCTCTTACAGTTGGAAGACTGGAGTAAGAAGATGGTTCCCCAGTGTCTGGAGGTTGCTGGCCAGGTAGCTCATGAGAGGGTCTATCACCTGCATGTGTATAGTCATGGATACAATCTCAGTACACACCTATGCCCACCTCTAGACTGGTCGTGGGCGTCTTTCTCTCAACAATCGCCTCAATAAGTGCAGTTATATCAGGGCTCATCTGGAAGGAGGGGGGGGGGGGGGCAACATTTCATTCTCATATTTTGGCTACACGTGCAGATCTTCATAGCTAAGTGTACATTCATTAATGTCTATAGTTACGTACCTTGGAAATGATTTGCCTGATGATGCTGGCTAATTTCGTATCAATGTCTTCTGCAGTGCTTTGAATGATTGTTCCCATAACCTCCTTGGAGTGAGTCTGAATGTCTTGCTCCTCTTCTGTTAGCTTTTTGCTGCTCTGTTTCAATGAGTGCTCCATCAAGTGCTTCAATATCACTGTCTTGATGTGTTGCATGTTGTTCAGCACTATGCTCAGCTGTGTGTGTAAGAAGAATTACTAAATGTTGCCCTCACAAAATAAGGACACCACGTAAAAATCAGGCAACTCAATAGAAGTTATATGAAGAATGTAGGCCTTTACCAGAGAAAATGTATTCTCAGGTACTATAATTATGTTGAACAACTGATAAATTGTGCTCTGCATGGCAGTTTTCAGGACACCAAACATCCGTTAACAATTCATTAATTGCTGTGTCGAGCTGGTGCAATTAACCATACGTACCTTCTCAGTGGCCCTGAAGTTTCCTTGTTGGTTGAACATGTCCTCTGGCCTCAGGCGATTGTACACCTCAGACACGTAGAATAGAGCACACTCACACACACTCTTCACCACGGAGATCTTGAATGTAAATGCCTCCGCCTTAGCTGGCCACTCAAGCTGCACACAGTACAGCAAATGTTGAATTCGATAGAAAACAGATTGAATTCATTAAACTAAGCTAAGCTTTCTTTTAATTGGTATGCAATGCTGCACAAGGTAGAGAAATATGTAATCTATACATTTTTCTTAGTTTTTAGAGGGCACAAAATGAATTTGGACTTAGAGTGAGCTTTCTTTTTTGGTATGCAAATGTACGCACCTCATCGCTGAGTTTCATGAGGAGGAACAGGAATCCAGTTCCATCAACAGCCGAGGATGAGAACTGGACATCCTCCGTTACCTGGACTACTGTGTCTAGCTCAATGGCTTGCTTGATACGTGATCTGCATCTCTCTGTGGCCAGATCTATCCACTGGTTGACATTTCTCTGGAAATACTTGTGAAAGTTGGCCATCTGCAACTGCTGACGATGTCTGCATGGAGAGAAAAATCTAGTCAAAAACACGTTTGATAATACACAAGTGCATGCCAGCTATGAAACTACGGAGACAAGTTGTGTAACTACGGAGATAACTGACTCTTTTGGGATGCTTTTCTTGAGTTTCTTGATCTCCTTGATTGCCCTGTACATCTCATACGTGGTGACAGCATCAGGGCTCTCTCTAATCTCCAGCTTGGACATGGCCTCCACCACAATCTGCACGAGGGGAAGGAATAGGTTTTTTTATTTGAGTAAACTACGTAAAAATTTAAAGAAACTAACCAGTTTGTCGATAATGAGATAAAAGTGAGTGAAGTAGTCTACGCCAGCTCTGTGGTGGTTATAGTGTGGGGGTTAATGTGTGTGTGTGTGAGGGTTGCAGTGTGGGGGGTACAATGTGTGTGTGGGGGGGGGTACAATGTGGGGGTACATGCATTATTGGGGTTCAATTCTGTACGAAGTGGTTGTGTTGGTTGACGCACCTCTGAAAGATGGGGTTGATGTGCTGTAGCACTCTCCTGCAGTGGTTGAGAATGTGTTCAACGAGACCCTTGAAAGCGATCAGCTGCATGTCCGGTGTCTGCAGTGCATGGGGAGAGAGGGTAGTGCATTCAGTAGCTTTGTATATAGCTTTTTTCTTCCACAAGACAAGCATAAATTATGTATATACATTACTGGTGTACTAACAACATGAATGGTCATTAACGGAGGGAAGCAACTGGTAGAGAAGTTTCAGTAACTATAATTAAGTGCACTCACATTCTGGTCAGGCATTAGGTTGGCACAGAGCACAAGGAACCAGATAGGCACAGCAACTTGAATACTCTTCTCCAGTAACTGTGATAGCCTCCGCTTCTCTTCAGGGAGACGTTCCACGAATGGAGTGAAATTGTACAGTTGAAGCAGAATGCTATAGTGAGGGTGTGTGTGTGTGTGTGTGTGTGTGTGTGTGTGTGTGTGTGTGTGTGTGTGTGTGTGTGCGTGTGTGTGTGTGGGTGTGTGTGGAGGGAGGTCATTGATTCTGAATAGGAAATTTCGATCTCACTACATTGTACTATTAATTGTAGCATCCTGACTTATTGCTAGCCTCTCATTAGTCCCCTTCCACACCCCTTCTTCCACACTCACTCCACACGATGGCTGAGTCTGTCCACATCCTTGGGGTCCTTGATGTTGAGCACAGTGAGATGGTTCTTCAACACCTCCTCGATGTCCATCACCAGCTCTCCAAGGTCCTTTATCAACACAGCAATCTGGAGGAGGGGGAGGTAAACATCACACACGAAATTTCTACTGGATTTCACAGTTGATATCAGTCTCACACGATTGCAATGCATTTTGTAAGCAGATATATCTATACGTATGTACATCAAGTGCACTGCAACAAGCAAGCAAAGAATTTCACTGTATATAATACAGATTTCACTAACGGGAAAATGAATTGATAAACGCTTGTCTTAATTAGTGCCATAAGCCACACCCACCCAATTGTAATGTGACACCTCCCCCTCAGTGTAGCCCTTAGCCTCTAGAGCTGCTATCTCCGGGGCCAAGGCTGATATCCTCTGAATCAGGGAGGAGAAGGTTGACATCTTGACAGCAAACATCCGATGGTATTTGATCAAGATGGACAGACGACTGTGTGTGTGTGTGGGGGGGGGGGAGAAAGGCATATTGTGGTTGCACAAAAATGTGCAAACTGCATGCAAATTAAAACAAAGTTGACAGAATTATGAGAAATTATAGCATGCATAGTATATACACTAACATGAGCTCACATATAGCTGCCTTGTGTGTGTGGGTGTGTGGGTGTGTGCTCACATGGCTGCCTTGTGTGCTTCACTGAGTCCACTGAACTCTGCGTGTTTGTCCAGTAGCTTCTCTGCCTCCTCACTCAACTCTCCTCGCCACTTCCTCCGATACTGACCCCCCACACGACCCTCATAGTTTACTATCCCGTGAGTCAGCTGCAGATGCTCCCACATGCCAACCTTCAGAGGGAGGGTACAGGTTGAACGTGCAGGATATTCAATTTCGGCTACTACAGCTAAATTATTTATATAAATTGTTTCTGCCTAATCTTCCTACAAGATAAAATCACCCACTTCCAAACCACCCCACAGCAACCCCAGCCCAGCAACCCCCTGCCACAGACTCACCTCAAGAGAGGTGTTCTTCTTGACTTGTTCCACTGACAGGTCCACAATGATAGAGCCATAGGGGCTTTTCCCTGAGTGAGAGAAGAGCTCCATCTCCTTACCCTGCACTTGTTTCAGGGTCCACAGAGAGAGGAAGGCACGTCCCATGTAGTCATCAGTCTTACGGAGGTCTTTCACAAAACTGAGGGAAGGGGGTATTTAACATGACTACATAATAACATGAATCGCTATTGTAGACTTGTCCAAGAGGTCCTAGTTTTGATAATGGGTTAAGAGGTCAATAGGTCAAGTCTGTGGTAGGGGGTTGTACACGCATAAAGATGTACCACATTAAAAGTACAATGATTTGAAACTGCTACGTAGTTTTGCTCAATATATCGGGACACAGTCCTATGAGGGTGCATGTAGTTGAAAATTTCAGACATGCAGTGTCCCCCTCTCTCACTCCCTCCACACACCCACTCCACACATACCCACTCCACACACATGTACACCCATGCACTCACTGTCGAATGCCCTTGACCTTGGTGGGTGCGGCCATATCCTTGTCACTATCCCACACCTCCACCACAAGCATCTCTCGCTCAGCACTACCCATGAATCTGAGGAAATACAGATCACACTTTTGTCACATGCAAAATCTACGTATTCATGCAACTTTACAAGTTCAAGCTAAAACGCCCACACACTTTCACACACTAGCTACACACACTCACACTCCTCATGCACACACCACACTCCTCACACACACTCACAACTCGAGAGACTCATTCCAGCAAGGGTTGAGGGTAGCCTTCTGTACACTTGTCATCACTATCTCCCCAGTGGGCATGACTCCGCCCTTTTTCTTCCAGTCAAGGAGGTTCTCCTTCTTAACAATATCCTCCCCCTGATAAGTGGCATCAATGATACCAATACGGACGTACGGGTCACTCTTGCCTGAGGGGGGGTGGCATAATGATAATGGCTCTTTAATATTGAGTGTTTACAGCAAATACATGTACATGCAGTATGAGGGTAGACTCAATCAAGGGAGTTGACAATTTACAAGTTAGCTATTTCGTTGGTGATTTGTCCTATGGGCAGTATTTCTCTACAGTAGCAATAGTTGGAATGTGCTCTTATATGGTGTGTAGTCAATGACAAAATTAACCAATGTAAATTAGATAGGCCGCACCAAAACTGGACCCAAAAATGCTGACATTGCAGAAAGAGACCACAGAAAATGGTGCCCTCAGAATTTCTGCCCACACAATTAAGGAAACTATATACCCTCAGCAAATCATACCCATGCAATACATGACAGAAAATTATATCCACGCACACAGGGATCATCCTCGTAACCATGCACACAAGGGATCATCCTCGTACCCATGCACACAAGGGAATTACCATATTCAATGCTCAATAGATGTTGGTACATGCAGTAAATTATGCAGTAAATTATGTAATCAATGACAAAATTAGCCAGTGTAAATTTAGATGGGCCAGTATCAAAACTAAACCCCAAATGTTGACAGTGCCTCATTATGTACGTATGTTAACTTTTGTGAGTACCTTATTGTATAAACGGGTACTAATTTTAGCAAATTTTAGCAAATTTGTAATTAACGCTAAATTAAGTACGCGCTAATAATAAAACGCAATTAAAAAAATATGAAAATATTTATTTTTTTGTTTTTTCCTTTTTTTCTAATGTACTTTTGAGTATGCTAAGCAAGTTAGCCTTTTTTCATCTGTATCTGACTCCAAACTTTCCATTCAACCTTAAAACTCATACTCGTACATCTTTTGAGATATATTGTGATAATGAATTTGCTACAAATCCGCCAAAATTAGTGCCCTAAAAACAGAGAAAAATCTGAAAACGCTAAAATTACTACCCATTTATATGAGGTATCAATTTCTAAGGGTCACTTTCTGCACTGTCAACAATTTGGGGTGTTAGTTTTGGTACTGCAATTTACACCAGCTAATTTTGTCATTGATTACACACCATAATACATACTCTCACCATTGGCATCCTTGGCTATTAGTCCAGAGCCACTCCTCACTGCGCATAGAAGGGGGAATTGGGGTAACAGTGATTTTGTGTATGCATGACTTACCAGTGCAAACAAGCTTCAATTCTGGTTTCTATGGAAAAGAGAATAAGTGGTAAAGAGATCCATGCATATACATATATATACACCATTAATTTTTGTAAGTATAAAGCTCACTTCTTGTGTGGATGCTTTCCTCCACTGCTGTCTCACTGTGTCATCATCCGTGTCAAACACCTATACACACACACACACACACAACACGCAATATATAACACACATAGCACATATCACACACAACACCTTACAAAATAAATGTTGATTATGGCACTCAATACATGCATGTGAAGAATGACTTATGACTGTAACAGCGCAAGGCGTCTATGACATACCTTGAGCACATACTCCGCTAGCTGTTTGCTAGTGTCGTCGTTTGGTACTTCCCTCAAATTGACGACAGTTGCCAAAGCGATGGTTAGTGTTTGCTTGATCTATGGAACAGAAAAAAATGAACAGCCGTTGCTAGGTATAGATTATCTGTAAGCTCATCAGGTGAGATAAAAACAACTTTCAGGAAATAATTATTGATAACAGTTTATATAGTTTTTCAGTAAGTAAATAATGACAAGGAAACCCAACAACAGCTTTTCATACACACACCCATACAGACAGAGACGATATATTTATACGTAGGTAGATTCTATTAATTTACTAAGAAGATAATTACATGGACAATTGACCGCAGGAAATCCACCTCACAGAGTTTAATTGATGGTCTAGCCTTTTAAAGTGCACGCTATGCAAGGGGTAAGTACATGCATGCATGAGTACACACAGTCAAGCAGATCAACAAAATTCCCATGGATCTATTTACCTCATGCAGTTGACTATTGCTAGAGTAGTGATTCCCACCCACACTAGCTGCTAAAAGACTGAGAATATAATACCTCACACTCAAACTGTATCTCAAATGGATCAGCAGGAGGTAGGATCACTCCACTGGTACTCCACATGCTAGTAGAGCGCAGTTTGCGTTCCCTCCACTGGAGGTGCTCGTTGGTGTGAGCCTCTAGCTCGGCTGTAGCTAGTCGCATGAGCTCCTCCCTCTCTAGTTCAGATTCAGATTGCTTTCTCTGAGGGGCTAGCCACTGGATACTAGCTGAGCCAGTGGGGATCACACAGAACTCGTCATTGTCAGAGCTGGTTAGTTGAAGTTCCTGTTCTTCACAGTATTCTGCAAGTGTGGTTGTGCGTTTGCGGGATGGTGGTGGGGGGAGGTCTTGGGCACTCGACTTTCTCTTGTTTTTAGGTATAAAGATTTGCCATGCTGATGCAAATGATTTGTGAAGATTTAGGAAAGAGGATGCTTTGTGTGGTGACTCTTTGTGTGGTGAAAAGATTTCTTTGTGTGTTGCTGAGGGAGAGAGATCAGAGTGACTTTTAGAGGCAAGAAGCTTGACACCTTCACTTGGCTTTGTGTAAGCATCTTCTATTCCACTGCTTTTAGAATCTTGAGGTATGGGAGGAGGGATTGCAACATTAGGAGAGGATAATGGTCGTGGCCGTCCTAAAAGATCTCTCTTGTTTTTTCTTGCAGACGGACAATTCTGCGTGTCATTCGAAGCATCACTGGCTGATTTAACCAACTTTTTCAATTGCGATAGCAAAACAAAGTCTGTTTCTTCTTGAGCCCCTGTACTAGCCTCGTGCAATGAATGATTGCTACTTAAAGAAATGAAAGAGCTAGATTGTGAAAATTGTTGCAGCTCACACAATTCCGAAGAATCTTCGAGATGTTCATTTGATGAGAAGCCATCTGATTTAACGTGCTTCAGGGCGAGTGTATTGATGGGACAAAATTCCTTACTTTCACCAAAACCATCAGCAACGTCATGTTTCAAAACGGTTAGATCCGGTTCTGAATAACTGGCTGTATGGAAGCCAGTAGTAGGAGCTCTGTCATCTACTGTATGGAAGCCAGTAGTGGGAGCTCTGTTATCTACTGGAGATGTGACTGCTCTGTGTTGAGATAGTAGCTCTCGCAGTCCAGGTAGCTTTCGTGGAGATGTCTTCTTTTTAAACATTGCTGCAATTTTCTTAGTTTGTTATTTCACAGCATTCAGTCTGCATGCATGTGCTATGTATTATACATGCACAGTTGCAGACTGCAGCTTCATATATAGTGGATTGAGCAAGAATGCAATGACATCACTTCCTGTAGCCAAAGCAGCTTGGTCATTGAGTCTACGCTTGCTACTTTGAGGCTATAATACTGAAAGCTAAGAGATGGGTTTGAGCTAATAATTATACAATAATTATACCACAATGAACACATACCATTGTGTGCATACGGCATATGTACTACAAACGTTGAAAGTATATGGGTTCGTGCATGATGGGGGGGGGGGGGGGGATTAGTGTACTATTAGCATGTGCTTGCATGTGATTGATACATTAATTACCATGGCAGCTGGTAGAAGATTGAAACTGTGTAGGCCTGCATGTATATAAAATGGCTTCAGAGGATACTATAAACAGTCGGTCTAGAGTAACAGAAGCCAAATGGAATCGAATACAGTAGAATATCATACGAGGAGTGCAGACAAAATCTAACTGCCTCCCTCTGGCTAAACATGACGAGTTTCTAATTTGTTGTCAGATGTATATTTTCGAATTTTTACTCTTTAAATACTCATAAATAGTCGAACAATACATGCAACAGTCTCTACTGTATGTAGACTATAGTTCTCGCGATCATTCATAGCTAGTAGAGCTAAGCTACAGGTTTTCCTTTGTATTTTCTTATGGAACTTGTTACCCGCTACAATGGCGTACTGTTGTTCATTATAGTACTCTTATTTATTTTCCTATGTAATTATATATTTAGTTTGTTTTGTAAACTAAATAGATTTACGTATTTACATGTTTTGTTGTGTAATGGGGAGCACCTTTGTAAGGCAATGTTACCTATGTATATGTGTGACCCTTTCCCTGTGGATAAACTTATTCAATTCAAAGTCCAACCATGCATGAATTGGCAACTTCCCCTCGTCAACTAAGAGAAGACATGCAACCTACTTATATACACATACTGAAACTAACGCATCTATTCAAGAGCTGCAATATGCCATATAGGCCATTGACCCCATTAGCCATATTGACTCACTAGCCATTACTGACCCCACACCCATTAGCCATATTGACTCACTAGCCATTACTGATCCCACACCAATGCACCACACACACAACCACTATAGGGTTGTGGTTAAGTAGACTAACACTTGTATAAGACCACATCCTGTACAACATCGGGTTTCAAATACGCATACAGTAGACTCTCGCTATTCCGGCTCTCTGAAGTACGGCCACCTCGATATACCGGCCATTTGGCTTGGCACGGAATGCTAGCTATATGTTTACTGCACAAAACTCACCCTGAAGTGGGGCCACTCCGCTATTCCGTTTACCGGCCAGTGCTGGCTGTCCCAAACAAAGGTTTTCAATGTAATTTTATACGTGTATTACAGCTGGATATGACGTTTTGGGTGTGGTTTAGCAAATAAAATTGGATTACACTTAAATAGAGAACAGAATGATTCATTATCCTTTATTATTCTCGAGACAAGAACTGCAAAATTAGTCATTAGATTCGAGGTAAGGTTGTTTTTAAGCCGCGGCTATTTCCCGAAATACAGCCACCTCACTATTCCGGCCAAGCTGCATAGTTCCAAGGGTGACCGGATTAACGAGAATCTACTGTAGTTCCATCATTTGGGAATTACACTATACAAGCCTGGATGTGTTCTAACTATTGCAAATTGCATACGCATGCTCTCACCGTTGCAAGCCTTTCATTTGCAATCGAAATTTAAAAGAGCCTCTCGCATTCAAAACCCTATATATGGTAATCAGTCATAACTAGTCCAACCAGCTCGTATTGCTCTCACTCACTTTAGATACTTCCTCTCGTCCCTCGTAGAAAGAGGTATCCTTGGTAACACCAATGGTGAACGTGTCATCATCATCAGTGTCATCATCATCAATGGTAGGTAGAGAGGATCCTGATACAATGTGCTTCTGTTTCTGCTTCTGCTCCTAAGAGAGGGAGGTAAACATGTACCGACACTTTCTGACATTACTTATGTCATTCAGGCCTTAAATTAGAGCACACATCAGGTAGGAATGGTCCGACATGCAGTACGAATTACTACAAATTCAGTGTACTAGAGCTGGTCCTGCACGGTATTGTGGTTGCATAACCTATACACTGAATTTGCAGTGATTCATACTGCATATCAGGGCTAGCCACATTATGCCCAAACCTAGAAGATCAACTGTGTTGTGTGCATGTGTGTCAGCACTTGACAGTCTGTTCATCAACAGAGCTACAAATTCTACAATTTAAATCAAAGCAGTACATGTACGTCATGCACACTTCAAGCATGCCTCAACTAAACACCACTACAGGTACCTCACCCTGGGAAGAAGACAATACAATTCATCAAGAATCAGTATATATGCTACTATATAATTATACATGTACAGTAAGTGTGTCTACAATCGTTGAATCAGCAAACTGCTATACTAAGCTTACCGCGATTTCATACCCTGATTGTGTGTGTCGACTATTATAATTCTTTTTGTTTTGGATAACAATTGACCAGTGAAAACACATTCAAAATAAACTACATCGAAAACAGCAATACAAGCAACAAAAGCAATGTACCCAAGTTTGTACATTGCACCATGCATGGCAGTATCTGCATGCCAAAAGCATCACCTATATACCGAGGGTGGATCGATTCTCTATTTTATCTTACCAGTATGGCAGTTTCTATTATGGTGGAAGCTTTTCTCTCTCTCAGTGGAGCCGTGTCAGTCTCATCACAGCCACTGATTAGGCAACCACTGTGTGTGGGTGGGTGTGTGGGGGTGTGTAAGGTGTGTGGAGGTGGGGCTGCTCTGCAGGTAGTGTACAGTATTATAGTATGTGAAGGGAATTATCCAACTGCAATCTGCTATTACACTCCCAAATGAGTCAAATGAGTGACAACATCACACTCGTGGTGTACATTGAAACCCCCTAGAGATTAATTGGCATGCACCAACAATAGAACAACATGACCATTTGAGACCCTAAAAGGAATGACATGAGTACAATCTAACACTTTGTATGTGTACTAACTCCCAATATACAGGCAATGCACTGTACTGTAATCTGTATCTAGGTATGCAGTGTACTGATGCACTCTGCATTACCGTGACACAAATGTACTGTGCATGCAGAACTGTTTTATATAAAAGGCTCATTGTTACAATTCTCAACACCACATTAATAGTTATCGTAGGCTCTAGAGAAACATTGCAGCCACTAAGCAAACTAGCAGCTGTGTATACAAACTAAGCAGCTATACACACAGTGCAGGTATGTGCTCATAACATGCATGCACAACTCAATACTATAACAGTTTAACTTGTGCATGAGGATTATGGGAGCTGTACTGCATGCAATCTCTCCTTACCATGCTTTGGGGTTTGGAGACAGGTCCTTGATCTCATATATTCTCTTACGCACTAACAGTGCTCGAACAGCCATCTTCAAAATTAAAGTCAGCTATATAGATCTAGCTAGACTCTAGAATGAAAATTAGCTGAATTAAATAAGGCAAAGATCGTCAGACTTATGCTCAGTAGATAACCGAGTTTCTGGAATGCCTCAAAGGATAGGATAATTATGTACTGTAAGTATATAATGATATCATTATGATATACTGCATTCTGCATTCTGCATTCAATCTGTTTTCTACATACAGTGACCAAGTCCAAGTCCCCTGGTACGTCCTACGATCAAGAGTTCACCTCTAGGCCCTCAACAAGAGACAGAGGGATACGTATACTCCCCCTTGGTCCTGAGGCTGAAAATGCTCTCCCGGACACAGTAGAATCCCTGTATTTAAGAGCAAGTCAAAGAAACATAAAACATAAACTTGGCCGGATAATCGAGGTTGTACTACTAATACAGCTATGCCGAGATTTACGGGTAATTTTGTAAGTGCACATGCATACTACCTATATATTGTTTTACATATTATACTTGTATTATACTTTAAGGTAAGTTTAAGGTCTTTAACTGTCACTCGTTCACATGCTCATGTTAATCAGCTGCAATAGTGTCTGGTTACGCCTGTTGTACTTGGGTGGCGGGAATGTAGTTTGAGCTCCCCTGTGGATATAGTTTGTCTCAATGTAAAATGTATACAAGACTACTAGTAACTTACAGTATGTACGGGAACCTCTTAGCAATTTGCTTGGAGACACTCTGTGCATGATGTATCTGCTCTTGCTCTAGAATAGAAATTATCTTTTCAAGATGACGTTTCCACATCAATGTACTGCACATGGCCTGTTTGATCTCATCCCTGCATGCATGTATGATAATGCGTGGGTAATAGTTGCCGATTTGAGTGGAAGCAAACCTGTGTGGTCCTGGTTGCCTCCACTGACGACCAAAGCAAAGAAATTTTTTCTCCTGCTGCAAAGACAGTGTAAATAATTATTTTGAAATTTGCAAAGCCCTTTTTTGTTTTTGGAATGTTTGAGATCACACCTGGATGCACTCATGCAGGTACCGTATAGCTGGTAATTTCTGGGGTGAAAATATTCGTGGTTTTTGTAGTTGAACACTGGACCACGAATATTTTACCCGCAAATGAAGCGACCTTGGCTACCTTTACCAGCAGCAACCACAAAAGTAAGAGCCTGAATATTTCCCCCGAAAATTACCCGCTATAGTGTCTATAACTGACAAATTGTTGTAGAATGAAAAGCGATCACACAGTGTTGCATTGTGATACACACCTTATTTAATTAAGTAACAACCTTGTTGGTGCCACCAATTACATGATTTGTTTTAGCGAACAAATCATGTGATTGGTGTACGTTGCTTAGATCATGATAAGCACTGCTGTGTGCATGCAAGTGCATGTTATTGAGTTTTTCTATAGATCTACTTCTTCTGTGTTTGTCATTACTTGTAATAATAATTTACTGATAACAAGCACTGGCAAAGTAAATAGCACTCGTACTCGGCTTTACGTCGTGCTATTAATCCCATATTGCACTCTTAACTATACATGTACTACTAAGAAGTTATTCTATAGCCTACGCTAATAGCTATTGTACTTAATGTGTTGTCAATATAATTATACTCACAATCTTCTTCAAATTTTCAAAGTACCGAACTTTTTCATCCAATGTCAGCCGTCTTGGTGCGACATAGGAGGGCCTTGTGGACCTTGTGCCAACTCCTACTCTGTTAGATCTACGCTTGAAAAGGGCTTTGAACATCTTGAACTTTCAATGTAGGCCGCTATTAAAATCGAGAAAAGGACGGATGATACTTATACATGTACATAACTATTTCAACAATACTTACATGTATAGTCACAGCAGGGGGGTACCAGGGGAATCCCTGGTACCCCCCCTGCGACCCGTACCAATAAATATAATTATAGCAAAATATGAATTTCTTCTCGTTACAGTTAGTCCGGACCAAAGCGAGTCTCTACCTCTGAGTACAGTGGGAGGTATGGGGGAGGAGGACTATGACCTGTCCATCACCAACTACCACCCTTTCAACCACGCCTGCTGGAATAAAGGCAAAAACGTACTTAGATACAACAGGTTCGTTAGCCTATTATGTTATGAATATGTGTTTCACAAGTATACCTCTTTGAATCTAATTTGTCGATTTTTCTCCCGTACATGGCTGTGGCTAAGATGTGTGAGTGTATTGAGGAGGAGAGCAAGCGTCTGAAAATCATTTCCACTCTCACTATAACTTCCTCTGCTCAGTGATACTCTTACCAGCCGAGACTGTGACTGTGACTTGTGTCTACCTCTGTCTCAACCAAGGTACATTCACTATAATAGTAGACGCACGAGTGGCAAGTATATATGCACATGGGGAATTACTAAGGATACTGTGCTTTGTGTGTGGTTAATTTACTTTTATACTATTACAGTATCACTGTTAGGTGTGAATGTCTTGTAATAATTATTATGCCCCCTTCCCCCTAGATGGGCGTCGCCGCCCTCCCTGAAGGAGGATGGGAACCAAGCCTATCTACAGTTTTGTTCTGGCCTGTTACGCAATAGCATTATGAATCTCAAGTGGGTGTTAGCCATGAATATCACTTATGTTGGCCACGCCTCTCATTCAATCCAGTGTGTGCAAAATTCACACGTGGTATGCCATATTTTGTCATTTTTCGGCCCCTTGGACCATGCATGGTATATGTATCAAGTTTTGGTATAATAATGTAGTTCAGTTGGTTGCTCTGTAATGTGCAATAATTATGGTAAATAGCACCACTGTACAGTCCACCATAATGTAATGGGTCAGATAGACGACACATAATACACAGCAATTGCAACACATGAAACATTGAATACATGCACACGCAACTATTAGCTAGCAGGTTTATGTTGTGCAGTGTTCTCTTCGGGTGCAAAGTCCAACAGATATCTGACCAAATGTTGTGGTAACGGTAAACTGTTGAGTTTGTCTGACCTCTTGCACGAGGTAACAATGGCCATTCGACACAAGTGCTGTAACGAATACACTTCCTTGAGAATTGGGTGCTTGAGAGTTACAGGGAATTCCCCTAGTTCAGGAACAGTTACTTGGAACGTGTGTTCATCGCTCTCTAGGTAATAATCTATTAGATCCACCACTGATCCAAATGATGGACAATCCTCTTGTCGACAAGAGTCTAACTTGAACAGCCCTCGACTGTACGCCACTCGCACGCTAATAACAAAACTATTGGCCTTCAGAGAGAGTGAGAAGAGATGACAAGCGTCAGAACTGTCCCTCATGATAAACGATCCGTCCTCTCCATTCTTGAGTATATCGTTAGCTTGTGCACTGGAGAGATCTCCCCAATACCAGCCACAGAGCTTGAGACGACGGAGGATATGGGAGAGGCTGATCTGTGGTGACGGACGCCCACTACCCGAGGAGGAGCTCATCTTGACACACATTGAGAGTATCCCAATACCTGTGTACAAGTACAGGACAATATCCTTTGTTAGGTATGATTATACATGTAGTACATCCCCAGCTAGTGGCCATACACACACACAGTGTACAGAGTAGGTACTCCCTCACCTGCCAGTAGGCTCTCTGTCTGATATCAGCGCACTGTCTACTGGTTAGAGACTATAGGAGCCGGTACTTCACTGTTCATAGGGCTAGGCTAGGGGTCTGTATGTTTCCAATTCCCTGTCAACTTTCGCTTTTCGAAATTTTTTTCCCCTTAGTGTTTATTCGTTGAATTGGATAGGTGGCAATGGAGGCTGTGAAGATACTTCGTGCAGTGGCTGTGCTGGGACTAGCGCTGGCTAGCTATAGACTGGTCAGAAGATGGTGGATGAGGAGATTGATGGGACAGAGAGTGGCCGGTAAAGTGGTCCTCATCACAGGGGCCAGCTCTGGCCTGGGGGAAGGTACGTCACATGCTGTGCGTGGTTGTGTGTGTGTGCGTGTACCTCAGTCCCTCTCTGTAGCATTGGCAAGAGCTTACCATGCAGCAGGGGCAAAGGTCATCCTGGCCGCTAGAAACACACACGAACTGGAGAGGGTGAAAGGTCAACTCGACAGTGTACAAGTAACTATATCCCAAGTGCACACTGTCCATTATGTTCCTAGTAGGGACGCCCAAATGCTCTCATCCTCCCTCTTGACCTGAGTGATGGACCCTCACTGGCAGACAAGGCTTGTGCTGCTGTGGACATGTATGGACGAGTGGATGTGTTGATCAACAATGCTGGTGTGAGTTCCAGAGGGGCGGGGCTGGAGACAAGCCTGGACACTGATCGGCGTGTTATGGAGGTCAACTACTTTGGTACTATTGCCTTCACTAAAGGTACACATTGTGTGTGTGTGTGGGTGTGGGTGTGTGTTGTGTGTGTGTGTGTGTGTGTGTGTGTGTGTGTGTGTGTATGTGGTGTGTTGTGTGTGTGTGTGTGTGTGTGTGTGTGTGTGTGGTGTGTGGTGTGTGTTGTGTGTGTATGTGTGTGTGTGTGGGTGTGTTTGTGTATATCACCCCCTGTGTTCTCCCAGGTGTGGTTGGTGCTATGGTCTCGGCTGGTGGGGGGCAAGTGGTTGTTATTAGTAGTCTACAAGGAAAGGTGGGAGTGCCACTCAGAACATCATGTGAGTTCAGTCAACAGCTATAATTACCAATAACTGTTTAGCCTCCCACTGCTGTACATGAACCCCAACCAGTTATGTGCCTCTTCATGATCAGCCAAACTCACTCACTATTCATGCCATTAGAGCTACAGTGAGGAAGCTGTTTCAGTTGACTTTTTGATATCTTCCCCTATAATTATAG